>NC_092121.1:17782040-17794540 GCF_045679555.1 Salvelinus alpinus
ATTATGCTTCTCCCTCTAATCTTTTGCCTTGCAATTTGGGTGATATACCGTATGTGTGAACAACATGGCAGGTCCCATAGAAGTGAAAGCTGAATTAGGAATTGTTGTGCTATAAAGCAGCTTCTCTTGGGAGCCATCGGCGAGATAGAGAGAGCCTGTCATTGGTTGTCTATACATGGGGATTTATGTAAGCCCACTGAGCATGTGTGTGCATATGCGTTCTCCCTAAGTATGTCATGTATGCACAGGGCTGAATAATCAGTTGCTAATACAGTTACCCACTAATATTATATAGCTAACAGCTCATAGCATTCCAACATGATAACATGATTTAATCAAACCCCAAACTAGCCCCCTATCACTTCCTCTGGTTCCTATTAAGTCGGCCCTGACAGCTTTAGAGGGGTGAAATAATTTGGGAGGTTTTGAAGATGCCTGTGAGAGCCTTGGGGAGCCCCTGCAGAGTGGCTGTGGAGGCCCTGTACTGCCTGCAGCCATGACTGTTCTTCAAGGCTTCTCCTCTGAGCATTTTTACAACAGCACAAATTAGGAGGAAGGAATGCCTCTGTCAGTGCAGCCCAGACAGCCAACTTGGGCAGAAACTTGGATGACAATGAAGAAACGGAGGGCGTCATAAACTGCGGAAAATAAGCTCTCACTTTCAAACGTTTACGGCAGCTCAAATATCTAATGATACCTCTCATAGCTTTTAATCTTTAATGTGAAAAATTAATCATCCCATTCATTATTTTAATAGCTGTCATTTTTCTCTCCCTAAAGTGATGATTTATAACCATTAAGCTCCGCGTCAGCTTGTGTGAGAGGGATTTATAGTAATGTTTGCACCAGGTAGCCTCCAACCATATTTCATTACTCTGACAAGCCATTAAAATGCCCTGATGATTAAACAACAGCTCTGAGGTCAGTGTGTATGGCTGTTAACTTACACTGTATACTCCAGGCTGGGGATTGAGACAGACACACCGCCTCTCTTCTCTCCCTCCAGACTGTGTGTGAATGTATGGATGTTGTGTATCTCATTCTATACAGTGGGGGGATGAGAGAGTCACTACCACTGAGGGAGATTGGTATAAAGATACGCCAGAGATGCAAAGATATTGCTGTGTTACTGGGCGACTAGAGCCGTGGTGCTTTTTGCTAAAGAGGTTTTTCACCATGAATGAGACTAGGTACATATGTTAAAGGAACTGTGGAAGCAAAACATTGAGTAGTTTCGTTTATTTGGTGATGGAGACGAGTTTGTGCTTTGAGTGGCAGAAGAGGAGAGGAGAGGAGAGGAGAGGAGGGGAGGGGAGGGGAGGGGAGAGGAGAGGAGAGGAGAGGAGAGGAGAGGAGAGGAGAGGAGAGGAGAGGAGAGGAGAGGGGAGGGGAGGGGAGGGGAGGGGAGGGGAGGGGAGGAGAGGAGAGGAGGGGAGGGGAGAGGAGAGGAGAGGAGAGGAGAGGAGAGGAGAGGAGAGGAGAGGAGAGGAGGAGGGGAGGGGAGGGAGGGGAGGGGAGAGGAGAGGAGAGGAGAGGAGAGGAGAGGAGAGGAGAGGAGAGGAGAGGAGAGGAGAGGAGAGGAGAGGAGAGGAGAGGAGAGGAGAGGAGAGGACGGCAGGCCTGGAAGAGCTACGTAGCTGGGGGACGATTTACCTCCCCTGCATGTTCTATGATACATACACGTCTAATATCCAGGGTCCAGCGGTCACAATTGATCACCGATGCTGTGTCTGACACTGACTGACAGCAGCTGTAATTGCTATGTTTGCTTTGGGAGTAGAGCAGGGGAACAGAGCAGGGCCGAGCGGTCCAAACACACTGGGCTCCCTCACTGCATTACTACAGCCCAAAACCCCAGGAGCCCCACTCTGGACATTACATCATAGATTGGACTACACATAGCTGAGGACAAGGGAAAAGTGTCTGATACTGGATGTGTGAAGAATATACAAGGACATTGTCAAAACTTTGGTTGTGGTGTTGGATGACTCCATTTCTTATACATGTTTATCTAACAAAATCTCTTATTTTACATACTTTTTTTAATCAGATGCAATTTTAAATCCTGTGTTGATATCTTTGTGTCTAGGCTGCATGGCAGTCATGTTTTCAGAAAATAGTTTTTGTCTATCAGTTCTCTCATTTAATGTCTGTGGTACCTGTGTTGTAAGTCTAGCTCTCTAGATCCATTTACAGCAGTGGTATTCAAAGTCGGGGTCGCTGGGGAACTCCATTGGAAAAATATACGTCTTTTGAGAACGATAAATTCGATTTTTTTGGTTGTGTCATTAGATTTGGGGTGGGGTCGCGAGAAATTATTGGGACAAAATTTGAATAACTTTGGTTTGAATGCCATTGGTTTGAATGGCATTGGTTTGAATACCATTGGTTTGAATGCCATTGGATTGAATGCCATTGGATTGAATGCCATTGGTTTGAATACCATTGGTTTGAATACCATTGGTTTGAATGTCATTGGTTTGAATACCTTTGGTTTGAATGCCATTGGTTTGAATGTCATTGGTTTGAATGTCATTGGTTTGAATACCATTGGTTTGAATTCCATTGGATTGAATGCCATTGGTTTGAATACCATTGGTTTGCAGGCTATAGCATAGTATACATGTAGAAGAGAATATATCAGCTCCTTTCAAATGAGTTAGAGAAAAATACTGAAATGCATCTCATTTGCAATGGTTAACACAAATGTAGGCATAAGAATGTTAATTACCACTACAAATACAACAGTGGTAACAATGAAAAATCTACTTACACATGTAGCGTGATGCCATTCCCAATAACACTTTTGTCTACGTGAAACAGGATGTTTAGCACCCAGCTGTAGTGTGAAGCTGTGAATGCATGGGGAAATGGTACTTGTAACTCAGACTATTTTCTTTTGCAACTTTGCACGTTTTTTATCTATCGGCAAGGCACATGAAATCCCAACTGGTCAGACTCTAGGCTTCTGATGCTTGGCTTTAGTCATGAATCAAACCACTGCTGAAATGAAAGCAGTTTAGAAGGCTGCCAAGATTCTACTCAAACAAGTTAATGATTAAAAATACATGTCAAAAGAATATTTTTGTGACAACAAGTTCTCCCAAATTCTTGTTGAACTCCTAATGTTCCCGGCAATGACTTCAAAGGGGAAATTAAATATTAAAGCTATTATCTAAGACTCTCTTAATGTTATCTAAGGTTAAGTTATATATATATATATATATATATATATATATATATATATATATATATATATATATATATATATATATATATATATATATAATGCCGACCTTCACAACTATTTTACGTAATAGAGTCCAATTTTGGAGGAGGAACATGATCAAGAGGGAACTGATCCGGTATGTAGACCCACAACCTATGTGACATACTCCATTCATTTCATACTCCTTTGTGGACCACATTATGCATAGAATGTTCTGCATACCATATGTAATCGGTAACACCCTGTATTTCACCTCAGTCTAGTTTGATTTCTCTGCTGCTGGCTGTCTCTATCTGGGATGATATTCACAGACTAGGCCTGGTGTACCAACATCATAATGATTACTTTCACCTTGTAGCTGGAGTTGTGCTGTTCTGAATGTGAAATATCATTGCAGCCACTGCACCCGATACCATAACCTCAATCACTACTGTTTACCCAACTGTAAAATGGTAAATAACTAAGCATTTGAGCGAGGTTAGTGTAGCCGGAAAGCGAGATGAAAGCCCGGGCTCTGATAAATTTGTCGGAAAAATGCTCCTGGAGTATTTGTTGTCGACTGTGCATCAGTGAGGAGCTGGCCTGGGATTTGAGTCTGCTGAAGCCAAGCAAAGCATGCCAGATCACTAATTGCACAATTTAAAACCAAAGTCCCTGGCAGCTTGTCGTTTGCAACAGAGGGAAGAGCCATTGCTTAATCAGTGAGCTCAACACAGATCTACCCAGCTCTCTGTTGAGATACTAGAGATGTATGATGGAGAGTCCCTCCAAGCTCTGAGTCAATACCAAGAGCTAAGACAATGTATATACACAGTAACTGGTGTCAACTCCGTAATGACAGCCTAGAACGTACTTCAAGGTGGTTATGGCTGTAGAATGACTGAGATGATGCACATGAATCGATAGCAGCTAATAAGGTTGGCATCAGGTGATTGGATGAGTATTCATTAAGGGTTGTTATGGAAACTGGTAATCGCCTGAAGGAAGAAGGTAATGATTTTCATAACCCTCTAAATACTGCATATGGTTTCTGAGCTCATAGGAGTCATAATCCGATCAGAATAACGATGTAGTTATTTTTCCTAACGGACATAGACATTGATCATTTCTGAGGTGGTGAGATGTAAAACTCTGTCTAGTACTGGTGGTTTCCAGCTAGGCAAAAATAAAACATGTCTTGCACTATACCAATGCTTTTTTGGATTCATTTGATCCATAAAACAATGTTTGGAGATAATAGTTGAAATATGCTTCTTTGGCGCTTTCTTCAACAGGGCCCCTGGAGTTAAATGAACTCCAGTAAGCCAAGCACATATACTTCTCCGTAAGAATGCTTAGAAGTCTGTAAACCTAAGTGCTAAAACGCATTACTGTGGTACACTGTTCCTGCAACTTCACTGTTGAGACTAAGTGTTAACACTTGTAGCAACACTGGCTAGTGGAGTTGAAAGTGTTCTGGCGGTGAGGACATTAGCTAGCTGTGAAAGAGAGAGTGACAGGCCAGCCAAGGCACACACTACTCTCCATGAGAACAGTTTAACTAGCACTAGTAGGGCAGGTCCACTGGCCCTATAAAGGCAGACATTCTGCCATTCTGTTGTTCAGATGGACTTCTGCTCTGCTCTGAGCTGGGCCTAATGACATAACACACTCCATCAGCGACAGAGCAGGAAAAACACTGTCCCTCATGCATCACACACATGCGCGCGCACCCTCACACAAGCACACACACACGCACGCACAGACTCACGCACAGAAAGACAGCCCCGCAGTCAATTCCTCAGTGAAGCAACATCCGTCTCATTTTCCCTCTGCTCGCTCTCTCTCTCTGTCTCTCTCTCTATCTCTCTCTCTCTGTCTCTCTCTCTCTCAACAAGAAAGATGCTGCACTGAGGGCCTTGAATTAAAAAGCCAATATGTAAAACCATAGAGGGATGCCATTTTGAAAAAGTGTTTCATCAATGGAAATCATATTAACATGATAAAGGGCAGATTGGGAGGCGAGGGGCATTGATTCAGATGACGCTCCTCCAGTCCACGCCGCCATGTCCACTTCAGACATGTTAATGAATCACAACACAACGGAGGGTGAGAGAGATAGAGAGAGAGAGAGATGGAGGGAAGGAGACAGAGAGAGAGAGAGAGAGAGAGAGAGAGAGAGAGAGAGAGAGAGAGAGAGAGAGAGAGAGAGAGAGAGAGAGAGAGAGAGAGAGAGAGAGAGAGAGAGAGAGAGAGAGAGAGAGAGAGAGAGGGGGGGGGGGGGTCAAAGGGTGAGGTCAAAGAAGCAGAAGAAGAGAGGGGAGGTAGAATGTACTTAGGTAGGGGGCATTTCTGGACACTGGGTTTGATGTTAGGCAGTCAGGGCAGAGGGCTGCTGACATGGCCGTTCTGAGTGAACTGAACCAAAGCCTGGTGTAAAGAGGTGTGGCTGTGGCAGAGTGTTACAGAGACTACCCTACTCCCCCTGTTGACCAGGACTACACACAGGCTGCCTGGGGTAGCCAGCATCCAAGGGTTCACACACACACACACACACACACACACACACACACACACACACACACACACACACACACACACACACACACACACACACACACACACACACACACACACACACACACACACACACACACACACACACACACACACACACACACACAGCATAGGCTGCGACATGAAAGTGACAAGTCCATCGCTGCCAGGCCAAACAGTGGATTTACTTATCAGAGAACACACGGTGGACAGAGAGAGAGAGGCCACAACACAGAGACAGCTGGGTCATTATCAATTCACCTTCAATTAACTGTCCTTGGCACACAGCATTCCAACCAGCCATGAGACATATTCATACCAAATAAACCCATTCAAAAGGACTCCTCACTAAGGATCAGGTGGATTCTTTTGAGGAGCCCAAATAAAACTTTGTCAACATAAAACACATTCTTCATCAAAGGACGGACTCAAACGGATTATGTTCAATTGCTTGCCATGCTACAGAGAGGAGGGACTGGAAGAAGAAGAAGAAGAAGAAGAAGAGGAGTGTGGGAGAGGAGGGACTGGAAGAAGAAGAAGAAGAAGAAGAAGAAGAAGAAGAGAAGGAGTGTGGGAGAGGAGGGACTGGAAGAAGACGAAGAAGAAGAAGAGAAGGAGTGTGGGAGAGGAGGGACTGGAAGAAGAAGAAGAAGAGAAGGAGTGTGGGAGAGGAGGGACTGGAAGAAGAAGAAGAAGAAGAAGAAGAAGAAGAAGAAGAAGAAGAAGAAGAAGAAGAAGAAGAAGAAGAAGAAGAAGAGAAGGAGTGTGGGAGAGGAGGGACTGGAAGAAGAAGAAGAAGAAGAAGAAGAAGAAGAAGAAGAAGAAGAAGAAGAAGAAGAAGAAGAGAAGGAGTGCGGGAGAGGAGGAGGCCTCTTTTGGAGAGTGATGGCGCAGCACCTTTGTTAAATATGAATAATTAAGTGGGAAAATGAAAGTGTTTAATCTCCATTAGGATCAGAAAATAGGACTATGATACATAATTGAGAGTAGTTTCACTTTAATAGAATGAACAGAAGTCATTTGGTATTGGAATGTGCAGGGGTGATTTAGCCAAAAGAAAGTATATTATTAGGTTTAATAGAATACCTACACATGATCAATGCCATGAGTGGAGCTGGTAGTTTGTCTCGGCTTCTCCAGATGATTAGCTTAATAGAATAGTGGCCTGATGAATTCACATTGCTCCGGCATTGATTACAGAGAGCGCCACACATTTTTCATGCTGAGTGCAGCTACACAGTACATTCATTACGCCTCTAATACATGTGACATAACAGCTGCATGACACATTATACAGGATGCAGACTGAGTGTTGGGCTAATAACCGAGAAGTCATCGGTTCGAATACTCGAGCTGACAAAGTGA
Source organism: Salvelinus alpinus (assembly GCF_045679555.1). Lineage (NCBI taxonomy): Eukaryota > Metazoa > Chordata > Actinopteri > Salmoniformes > Salmonidae > Salvelinus > Salvelinus alpinus. Next base: position 17,789,170 of record NC_092121.1, read on the forward strand.
AAAATCTGTTGATGTAGCCTTGAGCAAGGCACTTAACCCTAATTGCTCCAGGGGTACCGTACCGCTATGGCTTACCCTGTAAAACAACACATTTCACTGCACCTATTTAGTGTATGTGACATACAGTACCGGACAAAAGTTTGGACACGCGTGAGAACTACTTTAAGATTGTTGGATAAGCATTCCAGGTGAAGCTGGTTGAGAGAATGCCAAGAGTGTGCAAAGCTATCATCAAGGCAAAGAGCTGCTTACTTTAAATATAAAATTGATTTTGATTTGTTTAACACTTTTTTGTTTACTACATGGTTCCATATGTGTTATTATATACAGTTGAAGTCGGAAGTTTACATACAACTTAGCCAAATACACTTAAACTCAGTTTTTCACAATTCCTGACATTTAATCCTAGTAAAAATTCCCTATCTTAGGTAAGTTAGGATCACCACTTTATTTTAAGAATGTGAAATGTCAGAATAATAGCAGAGAGAATGATTTAATTCAGCATTTATTTATTTCATTACATTCCCAGTTGTTCAGAAGTTTACATACACTCAATTAGTATTTGGTAGCATTGCCTTTAATTTTTTTTACTTGGGTCAAATGTTTCGGGTAGCCTTCCACAAGCTTCCCACAGTAAGTTGGGTGAATCTTGGCCCATTCCTCCTGACAGAGCTGGTGTAACTGAGTCAGGTTTGTAGGCCTCCTTGCTCGCACACACTTTTTCAGTTCTGCCCACAAATGCTCTATAGGATTGAGGTCAGGGCTTTGTTATGGCCACTTTAATACCTTGACTTTGTTGTCCTAAAGCCATTTTGCTACAATTTTGGAAGTATGTGTGGGGTCATTGTCCATTTGGAAGACCCATTTGCGACCAAGCTTTAACTTCCTAACTGATGTCTTGAGATGTTGCTTCAATTTATCCACATGATGCCATCTATTTTGTGAAGTGCCTCCTGCACCAAAGCACCCCCACAACATGATGCTGCCACCCCCGTGCTTCACGGTTGGGATGGTGTTCTTCGGCTTGCATGGCTCCCCCTTTTTCCTCCAAACATAACGATGGTCATTATGGCCAAACAGTTCTATTTTTGTTTCATTAGACCAGAGGACATTTCTCAAAAAAGTACGATCTTTGTCCCCATGTGAAGTTACAAACCGTAGTCTTGTCTTTTTTATGGTGATTTTGGAGCAGTGGCTTCTTCCTGGCTGAGTGGCCTTTGAGGTTATGTTGATATAGGACTCGTTTTACTGTGGATATAGATACTTTTGTACCTGTTACCTCCAGCATCTTCATAAGGTCATTTGCTGTTGTTCTGGGATTGATTTGCACCTTTCGCACCAAAGTATGTTAATCTCTAGGAGACAGAACGCGTCTCCTTCCTGAGCGGTATGACGGCTGCGTCATCCCATGGTGTTTATACTTGCGTACTATTGTTTGTACAGTCGTGGCCAAAAGTTTTGAGAATGACACAATATTCATTTTCACAAAGTCTGCTGCCTCAGTTTGTATGATGGCAATTTGCATATACTCCAGAACGTTATGAAGAGTGATCAGATGAATTGCAATTAATTGACAGAGATCACTCTGTCATGCTGATTGAGTTCGAATGACAGACTGGAAGCTTCAAAAGGAGGGTGGTGCTTGGAATCATTGTTCTTCCTCTGTCAATCAGGGTTATCTGCAAAGGAAACACGTGCCGTCATCATTGCTTTGCACAAAAAGGGCTTCACAGGCAAGGATATTGCTGCCAGTAAGATTGCACCTAAATCAACCATTTATCGGATCATCAAGAACTTCAAGGCGAGCGGTTCAATTGTTGTGAAGAAAGTTTCACGGCGCCCAAGAAAGTCCAGCAAGCGCCAGGACCGTCTCCTAAAGTTGATTCAGCTGCGGGATCGGGGCACCACCAGTACAGAGCTTGCTCAGGAATGGCAGCAGGCAGGTGTGAGTGCATCTGCACGCACAGTGAGGCAAAGACTTTTGGAGGATGGCCTGGTGTCAAGAAGGGCAGCAAAGAAGACACTTCTCTCCAGGAAAAACATCAGGGACAGACTGATATTCTGCAAAAGATACAGGGATTGGACTGCTGAGGACTGGGGTAAAGTCATTTTCTCTGATGAATCCCCTTTCCGATTGTTTGGGGCATCCGGAAAAAAGCTTGTCCGGAGAAGACAAGGTAAGCGCTACCATCAGTCCTGTGTCATGCCAACAGTAAAGCATCCTGAGACCATTCATGTGTGGGGCTGCTTCTCAGCCAAGGGAGTGGGCTCACTCCAATTTTGCCTAAGAACACATAATGGTACCAACACATCCTTCGAGAGCAACTTCTCCCAACCATCCAAGAACAGTTTGGTGATGAACAATGCCTTTTCCAGCATGATGGAGTACCTTGCCATAAGGCAAAAGTGATAACTAAGTGGCTCGGGGAACAAAACATCGATATTTTGGGTCCGTGGCCAGGAAACTCCCCAAACCTTAATCCCATTGAGAACTCGTGGTCAATCCTCAAGAGGCGGGTGGACAAACAAAACCCCACAAATTCTGACAAACTCCAAGCATTGATTATGCAAGAATGAGCTGCCATCAGTCAGGATGTGGCCCAGAAGTTAATTGACAGCATGCCAGGGCGGATTGCAGAGGTCTTGAAAAAGAAGGGTCACCACTGCAAATATTGACTCTTTGCATCAACTTCATGTAATTGTCAATAAAAGCCTTTGACACTTATGAAATGCTTGTAATTATACTTCAGTATTCCATAGTAACATCTGACAAAAATATCTAAAGACACTGAAGCAGCAAACTTTGTGGAAATTAATATTTGTGTCATTCTCAAAACTTTTGGCCACGACTATACAGGTGAACGTGGTACCTTCAGGCGTTTGGAAATTTCTCCCAAGGATGAACCAGACTTGTAGAGGTCTAAAAAAACAATTCTGAGGTCTTGGCTGATTTCTATTGATTTTCCCATGATGTCAAGCAAAGAGGCACTGAGTTTGAAGGTAGGCCTTGAAATACATCCACAGGTACACCTCCTATTGACTCAAATGATGTCAATTAGCCTATCAGAAGCTTGTAAAGCCATGACATCATTTTCTGGAATTTTTCAAGCTGTTTAAGTCACAGTCAACTTAGTGTATGTAAACTTTTGACCCACTGGAATTGTGATACAGTGAATTATAAGTGAAATACATTTTTTGAAAAATTACTTGTGTCATGCACAAAGTAGATGTCCTAACCGACTTGCCAAAACTATAGTTTGTGAACAAGAAATTTGTGGAGTGGTTGAAAAACGGGTTTTAATGACTCCAACCTAAGATTATGTAAACTTCCGACTTAAACTGTATATATTTGTTTTATGTAATGGTCTGGCCAAGTGAGACTAAGGATTATTTTAAATGGTACTACAGTAAGTGCAACAGTGGTGCACAGAGGAACATCCAGCATACAGCTGCTGTGCTGCTATAGCATGGACAGATACTCAGAACCTTCCAGGAAAACATTCAAGAGTTTAACTCCAGTAGCAATGTGACCCCTTGGGTGTGCTGTACACAAACAGCACAGCCATTTTATAAACATGAACCCATGACAGCGTCCTGCCAGTCGGTCCATATTCAGGGGATGGCTGTCTAGCAGAAAGAGAAGGGTCTTTATCACTTCAAAGGCGACTGTCCCTCCGGCGTCTCTGGGTTGCCATGACTGGTGCTCCACTCCCTCTCTCTCTCGCTCGCCCCTCTTTTGCTGCATTTGTCCAATCTTGGAAAGCCCAGAGTCAGGAAACACAAGGTCTTTTCAAAGTTAGTCAACAGGCCTTTGATGGCCAGCCAACGGAGTCAGCAACCCTGCGACAAGGTGCTGGGCCATTATCATTCAATAGACAGGCGGGATTTTGCATATTTAACAGGAAATTTCACTTTGCTTTTTTGACACGGGGCATTATGCAGGGTCTCTGTACAATAAACCCACCAGCACCTTGCCAATTTGTTGTTTGGGTTTTTTCATTTTGGTGGGAAAATGCATTTTTGTTTGTGCTATGCACAGTACATTCAAAACATGCAGGGAAATAAAATGGTTTGTCTGTTTGTCGACAAGTAAATTGGACAAACGGTTTAAGTTAAATGTTTTCTCTCTTTTCTCATATTTTGCTATGAACCTCATAAAGAAAGAACATAAAACTGTCCCATTCCATTATCTTCTATAATAGTGGAACCAATATAGGTAAAACATTGAATTCATACAAAGGCATATTATTAGCTTGGTCAGTGTCAAGAGCAGCAGCAGGTCTAGAAAGATCCATGGTGACATTCTGATAGGGACACCTCATCTCGCTCCTCCACAGTGTCTCCATGTCCATTCTGATAGGAACACCTCACCTCGCCACCACAGTGTCTCCATGTCCATTCTGATAGGGACACCTCATCTCGCTCCTCCACAGTGTCTCCATGTCCATTCTGATAGGGACACCTCACCTCGCCACCACAGTGTCTCCATGTCCATTCTGATAGGGACACCTCACCTCGCCACCACAGTGTCTCCATGTCCATTCTGATAGGGACACCTCACCTCGCCACCACAGTGTCTCCATGTCCATTGTGATACCAGTGTCTCCATGTCCAGGGACACCTCACCTCGCCACCACAGTGTCTCCATGTCCATTCTGATAGGGACACCTCACCTCACCACCACAGTGTCTCCATGTCCATTCTGATAGGGACACCTCACCTCGCCACCACAGTGTCTCCATGTCCATTGTGATACCAGTGTCTCCATGTCCAGGGACACCTCACCTCGCCACCAGTGTCTCCATGTCCATTCTGATAGGGACACTTCACCTCGCCACCACAGTGTCTCCATGTCCATTCTGATAGGGACACCTCACCACCACAGTGTCTCCATGTCCATTCTGATAGGGACACCTCACCTCACCACCACAGTGTCTCCATGTCCATTCTGATAGGGACACCTCACCTCGTCACCACAGTGTCTCCATGTCCATTCTGATAGGGACACCTCACCTCGTCACCACAGTGTCTCCATGTCCATTCTGATAGGGACACCTCACCTCGCCACCACAGTGTCTCCATGTCCATTCTGATAGGGACACCTCACCTCGCCACCACAGTGTCTCCATGTCCCTTCTGATATGGACACCTCACCTCGCCACCACAGTGTCTCCATGTCCATTCTGATAGGGACACCTCACCTCACCACCACAGTGTCTCCATGTCCATTCTGATAGGGACACCTCACCTCGCCACCACAGTGTCTCCATGTCCATTGTGATACCAGTGTCTCCATGTCCAGGGACATCTCACCTCGCCACCAGTGTCTCCATGTCCATTCTGATAGGGACACTTCACCTCGCCACCACAG